>NW_012028352.1:1130621-1131576 GCF_000956235.1 Wasmannia auropunctata
TGTGCTCTTCCGATCTAGTGAGATTCATTCCAGAAAATTTAGAGAGTACATATATTATTTTATAATGTATTTTGATATCAAAATGTACAATAAAAATTTATGAAAAGTTTCAATATACAAAGTACATAACTATGTTACTGTAACTATAAAGATCGAGAATATTTCAAAAGTTTCTCAAATATTTTTAATTTGAGATTTTCGACAAAAATTTAATTGGACTAAAACGAATTAGCCCGTAGAGGCCCTCCACCACCCCCACCAATTATAATCACAGCGGTCCTCGATCTTCTATCCCAGGCAACAAGCTATAATGCATGGCGTCAATATGATGACAAATAAAGTTTATAGTTTGCCACCTGGGTGGCACGTATTCTTAAATGTTTAATTATATACATTTATATCTTATATTTTATATAATGCCTTTTACATTTATATACATATATATTTATATTTTTTTTATGTAATGTCTTTTAATATCGAAATGTAGAAGCCCCCCACCACCCCCGTTGATTATAATCAGCGGTCCTCTTTTGTTCCAAGTAACAAGCTAATACCAATATGATGACAAATAATATGTTAGTTTGTTACTTGGGTGGTATGTATTTTTTTGAGGTTACATACATTTATATTTTATTTTTTATAACATATTTTGATATCAAAATGTGCAATAAAAAGTTTCAATATACATATACAGTATATAAGAAGTCATAATATCATAACGACAGAGATTGAATATACTTGATAAGTTTTCTAATTATATATTTTTAATTTGAAATTTTATATAAAATTTAATTGGGCTAAAATGAATTAGCCAGTAAAGGCCCTCCCCCGCTAATTAAATTAACGGTCCTCTTTTGTCCAAAGTAGCTATATGCCGTCAATATGATGACAAATAACACTATGCTACTTAGGTGATATGTATTTTTTTATGTTTATGTATATGTATTTATATACT
>NW_012028352.1:1131626-1132079 GCF_000956235.1 Wasmannia auropunctata
TCCGCTCGCTCGATCGCTTCATCATATAGTTTTATATCGCGTAAGTAAATATCTCTTAAACGACATAACGCCAATTAGTTTAATAATATACATTAAGATTCCTGACGAATTCCGATAAACGCGCGCGCCCGCGCGCGCGCGTGACATCCTTTCGAGTCCCGCCGAGTGCCAGCACCGCTAGCCTTGAGCTTGACCCTGGGCGTATCCCCCTCGCGCACCTCCTCCCTTCGGCGCCGCGGATCATGTGTCGGAGGCTCCGTCGGAGGATGATCCATGTTGAACGAGTCCTGACCTAACCTATTCTAGGCTATGTCTCTGTCCTCTCATACAGACAAAGCCTAGGAGAGGCTAAACCAAGTTACTCGGTTCTCCTTCCGCCGAGAGTTCTCTCTCTCTCTCTCTCTCTCTCTCTCTCTCTCTCTCTCTCTCCCTCTCTCTCTCTTCTTTCTCTCT
>NW_012028353.1:0-562 GCF_000956235.1 Wasmannia auropunctata
CATGCGCTCAATCGAAGCTCGCGGTTGATTTATTCGCTTTCCGTTTAATATATCCACCGCATAGCAACTCGTGCTTAAAATGGCGGTTGGATGACGCAAGATTTACTCGACTATCTTGAATCGCACTCGCGTTTTACAATCAAACTCGCGTTTTCACTCGCGGTTTCTTCGCGTACTCGCGGATTTCACGCGTCGCGTATTTGCGTAATCGCGCTACTCGAATTATTACGACGGCGGTACAAATCTTCGCGGCCGGGACTGTTTCTCTCGACAGGGACTCGCGACGGCATTCCCTGTTCGGTTAATCGAGAAGAAAAGACCCGGAAGGAGGCCCGACGGCGCGTTATATAGCGGGCGTCGACATCCCCTTCCGATAATGCGGATGGGCCGGCGAATTCGCTTCGGCCAATGATTTGATGTTGGGTACCGTCCCCCGAGTTCCCGCCTACAACAAGAATGGCGGTATTGGAAAATGTCCGGCGCCCGTGACGTTACGGCGCGCCGAAAGTCGGAACGCTACGCGTTCAGTAGAACGAGCCATTCAGTCCCGGCGCCCGGTGCA
>NW_012028353.1:12097-13525 GCF_000956235.1 Wasmannia auropunctata
CGATTCTGGCGCAGGAAAGATACGAATGCGTTGTACCGATTGTCAACGGTAATTACAGTTTGCCGCAAGTCGATGTATATGTTCTCGACGCAATACTCGAATTCGAGCGTGAACAGCACGGTCACGGGCTTCATGTAAATAAAAGCGTCGCGCGTTGCCAATTTTACAACGATGTTGTCGTCGCGTATTTTCACGAGTCGCACTGTCAGGTCACAGATCGATAACGATGGCGATGATGTCGGAGTTGACTGCACGAGTCGCTCGACGTCCGCGCGCCTATCCATCAGCGCTCTCCAAGTTTCGTGAGACAGAACGATGCAGTTGCCGCGATTGTCACCGATCGTCAGATCGATCGTGGACAAAGGTCCGGCGTTGATTCCGATGTCCAGCCATTTGTAGGACGTATGAGTCAATGCCAATCGCCTTCTCAAAATGCGTGGTACGCTCGATGGACTGAAAAGAGAAAAAAGAAAACGGATGAGTTATATGCTGGAGAAATTTCTATACAAAATTTCATGATAAAGATACACAAATGGATACTTACGGCTTCTCACTCACAGCCTCGATTGGAACGTAAAAATTGGCCATCTTGCGGAGGTTTCTTTTTGTTTGCGAGAGCTGATGACCACTATTCTGAGTCGTTCCAACTGTGTAATGATCGCGCTCCCGCAAAAATGCTACGTAATATAGGATCAATCCCCTCCCCTTAATTATTTAAATAATGTTGTTAAGAGGGGGTACCCCCCTCCCCTCTGTTCGCAGGAATTTTATCAAACGTGACCAAATGTAAACAAAAAAAAACGTGTCGCGACGCGTTCGTTGTGGCAAACGTAAGAAACGCGTACACATAAAAAAAACATGAACATAAAACGTTGCCATAAAACATGAAACGCGAACGTAAAACATGAAAACATGAATATAAAACGTAAAATATGAAAACATGAATATAAAACGTGAAAACGTAAACGTAAAACATGAAAACATAAACATACAAACGTAAAAACGTGAACGTAAAACATAAAAAACATGAATATAAAACGTGAAAACGTGAACGTAAAACATAAAAACATGAACATAAAAACGTAAAAACGTGAACGTAAAACATAAAAACATGAATATAAAACGTGAAAACGTGAACGTAAAACATAAAAACATGAACATAAAAACGTGAAAACGTGAACGTAAAACATGAAAACATGAAAATGTGCATAAAAACCATGAACATAAGACGTAAAACAGTACGCAATGGCGGGAGGGAAAGGAATAAATATCATATTTTAGCGTACATATCGCGTATGTTTATTTACGATTATGCGACCACCAATTGTACAGTTTAAATACATTTTGCAACGCGCAATGAGCAGTGTGATATCCGCATCGCACGGTACCAGCGATGTCGAGCTCGCTCAGCGAATCCACGTTCTCGTA
>NW_012028354.1:0-1132 GCF_000956235.1 Wasmannia auropunctata
TGTGTGCCTTGTCGACTCAGTTACAGGGTAGACCATTTTAATCCATCCAGTCGAATATCTCGAAAATTAAGCCCGGGAGAGAAAAATTTTTCAGACAAAAGTTGTTTGGTTTCGAAGGGACCATAAGATGGTACCATTGGTTTGACCTTGAAGAATTATTTGAAAGTCACATGAAAGTCACCTCAATTTTTTAAATGGCATCCCCTATTTTTGATTACATATTCTTGTAGCTATATATATTTTGAACATATTAACAAGATATCAGGCTGTACCCATGATTCCTTTGTATGGAGAAATTCTCATGTAGGCATCTTCTACAGATACAACATGATGCCAATAATAGTCATTGTTGGCTATTCGGTAATTATTTATTTAAACTATTAAAATGCTTATAAAATTAATAAAATGTAAACAGCAAAATTATTCAATTAATATAAACATTTTTTTTTTTTAAGGAGATTCTGGTTATCCATTGGAACCATGGTTGCTAACTCTTTTTTCTGAAGTGCAGCCAGGTACCCAAGAAGAAAATTTTAATCAAAGACACAGTTCCACAAGAAGTACTGTGGAACGTTGCATTGGCGTTATGAAAAAACATATCGATGTCTCCTTAGATATCGTACTTTAGAATATACGCCAGAAAAAACAGGTTTAATTATAAATGCCTGTGCAGCACTGCACAATATGTGCATACGCGCAAATATACCTCTTCCTCCAGAACCCAAAGAGGAAATTATGGCTATGGAAGATAACATGAACGATGAAGTAATACATTAGCCAATACCGAAAGGCCGAGCTATATTTAATAAAGGGCAGAGGATACGTAATCATCTAACAGCTCGATTAGCAAATAACGAATAATTTTACACAAATATTCTCAAATATTTTTTTAAAGATTAATCAGTAAAAACTTTATTTTAAATTTTTTTCGGCTTGAAAACTACATAATGCCCTTAAATTAATTTTTATTATACATACCAAATTTGCATTTACAAATTGTTTGATATACACTGCTCAAAAAAATTATGGCATAGAAAAATTGTGAGCAAAAATTGGTCAACTTTGGTTAACGGTAACTCCGCGAAAAATCATCGTAAAATAATGAACTTTTTTTCAAATGAAAGCTTGAAAT
>NW_012028354.1:5680-6276 GCF_000956235.1 Wasmannia auropunctata
TGTTTTGATAGGATACAATTGTGGATGATGTAATTGATGATGATTGTGGAAATAGATCATCATTTTCAAACATTAAAGTTTGTTAAGTCCAATTTTCAGGCTAAATCCAATAATGAAAGAAAATAAATAAATAATAATAAAAGAATAAAATTGAAAATATTAAGGCAATGCTGAACATCTATCGATAAAATAACATAAAACATAACATTATTTTAATAGATTCAGCATCATCTTGATAAAGAATAAAAGTATCATTGCACAGTCGATTCAAAATGTTGTAAATCTATAATCCCAAGGAGAACAGAAAGATCAAAATGACATCAAAATGATATCAAAATAAGATCAAATTTTAGTTTGTCAAAATGATGTCAAATTGCAAAAATTTTTGATGTATTCTTGACCATTCCAATTTAATTGCTAAAATAAATTTGTTTTAAATACAATAAATTTTATTAATTACCATCATATACTAGAGAATAAAAAAGAATATGCATAACAAAATTGTGATTAAGAAATATGTATTTAGAAGCTTATTTACGATATTCCTAAAGCGGTCACCCATCCAAGCCATAAACCTCCTGAAACGTGTTTAACCT
>NW_012028354.1:11592-21847 GCF_000956235.1 Wasmannia auropunctata
GTGTGCTCTTCCGATCTTTTGAAAAATACATTAACTCTGTTTTTTTTATTTATTTTTACATAATTTGCTTCTCATTTCTTTAGCATTTAACATTATCAGCAATAAATATATGCTTGTTATAAAATTTTAAAATTTTTAAAAGTATTGTAAATGTAAAATGTGATAGATTTTACGAATATGTACATGAAGTTTTCCATTGAATTTTTCTATCCCTTGGGGAAAAAACCGAAAAAATCCACGGAAAAATTGAAAAAAACCGGTTTTCTTTCCAGCCTTTCAAACTATAAGAAATATACTTTCAAATGCGTAATTTTTTGAGAATAGAGCCCCAGCACACTCGAAAAGTGGATTTAATATGGAAAAGGGGAGAGAAAAAAATAGACAAAAGTATATCCAGATAAACTAATTATTGCAATAGCTGTATAATCATAAGTAAAAAGAAAATTATCCAATCTTCATTAAAACATATTATATCTAATCTAATATTTGCTAATATAATTATATAAAACATAATCATATCACTTTCAATTGCAATCTCGATACGCTCATAGTAACTCACAAATGCCAAAGGGAACGGCTTTGCTGACAGTTGTATGAGCGCTTAAATTTCAAAAGGAACGACAGAAAATAGCGTTTATAAGCGCGTTTATGAGCGCTTACAGCAGTTACAGCGCATGAACGTCCAAAAGGAACGCACCCATAGAGTTGTCAACAGCATGACGCGCTCAGTGAAAACGCACTCTTATAGTTCAATGATTAAGATTTTAGGTTAGGTTTCAATATTATTGTGACAAGTAAAACGATTATACTTGTAAGCTTTGGATTGCATTTCTTTGTAAACGAATGAGATGGGTTTACTTACGGATCCCAGAGCTGGAACCGGCAAAATCATAAAATTATTATTAAAATGGGAAAAACCGTTATGCTTTGTATTATATACAGGAGGAGTTATATGGTTAATGCTTCTAGCGTTACCGGCATTTAACGACAGTACGTGTTTTTCCTAAATAAAAATTTTACGAGAATTAAAAACAAGTGTATAATATTAATTTATATTTATAAATTTAATTTATAGATACCTATTTTTCCGAAAATGCTTTACTACCTGGATTAGTTACAAAAGAGAGTAACCTGGAACAAACGTCAAAGCAGTATTATCATGAACTAATTCACGAAATGAAAAGATATCCAGATAATATGCCTTATGCATGGCTCTCGGCAAAGTTCAGTCAGCTTCATTTAGATGTATTTGTACATAATTTTTCCTTAATTTATCCATTTCAGAAACAAAAGGTAACAATATTAAAATTATGGTCATAATTTTAAAATAAATAATCTCTCTTTATACACATATATATGTGAAAAAAATTTTATAGTTTGCAGGACAAAATATTTATGGCATTGTCAGAGCTCCGCGAGCATCCAGTACCGAAGCTATTGTAGTCAGTGTGCCATATAGACCTATTAACAGTATCTATTTAGATACTGCACCTTCAATAGCTCTATTACTTGCATTTGCAAAATTTTGCAGAAGTAAAGCTTTCTGTACCTTGCTATAAAATGATTAACAAATGAGATTAAAATATATTTTTAATAACTTTACCATTTGTCTGCAGAACAAAAATATTGGGCAAAAGACATAATATTTCTTGTAACGGAACATGAGCAATTGGGCATGCAAGCATGGTTAGATGCATATCATGGAGTTACCAGTGGTCAGGAAGGAATTTTAATAGCAGGAGATTTATCAGGAAGAGCTGGATCTATTCAAGCTGCTATCAATCTTGAGTTTCATGCGATGAAAATCACATCAATTGATGTTAAAGTACATAAATAGTGAAAACATTATCTTATTATACTTAATTATATTTCGTCTAAATCATTTTTATTTTTAGATTGAAGGACTAAATGGACAGCTACCCAATCTAGATCTTTTTAATTTAGCGCAAAATATGATCGCTAAAGAAGGGATTCGACAATCTTTCCAACGTCGAGTTGATGTCAATTATAGGGATAAATTAAAAAATTGGTGGTATCATTTCAACACATTAATGAGTATGATTGCGACACAAGCCACTGGAATACCAACTGGCAATCATGGACTCTTCCACAGGTAACACATTTATAAAATGAGATTATATTAATAGAATTAATTCGAAGCTTTTTAATTTATAATTTTGTGCAAGTAAATAAGAAATTGAATAAGAGAAAAATGGAAGCAAATTGTTAAGATAATATAGAATTGTGAATAATTCTTTATAAATAAAAAAATCTTTAAAAAACATAGATGACTTACTGTATAAAAATTTGTTATTTAACATAATTTTAGGCTTTAAATGTTTTATATAATCTTTAATAATATTAGCTTTCACATTTAACTACAATTTGTAGGTTTGGTATTGAAGCTATTACGTTAGAAGGCTTCAAAAAATCTGGAAAAGAAACAGAAGCAAATTTTTACCAAATAGGACGCATAGTGGAGAGTATAGTGAGATCACTTAATAATTTATTAGAGCGTTTCCATCAGTCGTATTTTTTCTATTTATTGCCTTCTACTGATCGATATATTTCTATTGGTAAGAAAAGAGATAAATTCTACATACATTTCTAATTTTTTATTTCACTCAAATTGTAAAATGTTAAGTTGTAAATGAACAAATTATTTTGCAGGATTATATATGCGACCTTTGGTATTAATAATCACTAGTATTTTTATAAAGGCCTTTTCTATTTGGCAAAGATTACAAACATCAAATAATTCAAATGAAACAAAAAAGGACAAGCAAGATTTAACGAATAAGGTAGCAAAGTTTGAGATTTAATTAATATATTTTTTATTGTGATTTTAAGTATTCCTGTTCTATTAAACAGGTTGAAGAATTTGACATCGGAAGTATCGCTTCTGAAATACTGTGGGCGCACATATTTGGAGTATTAATAATGGCCTCTCCTCGAATTTTTACCTTAATTGGATCACAGGTGTTTAATCTACGTACAGAGGATTCATTGTACATCAGTTTTGCCCTAATCACGATTCTCACGTTGTTATGGCGCTTTTATCTAAGGAGGTAAAAACAAGGAAGTAGTCATATCATCAGTTTGATTGTTACTATAATGAATATAATTTGTAGATCAATCAAATACGAAAATATATCGCTCGTATGTGTTATTGCATTAATCGAGTTAGCTACCGCGTTAATGTGCATAGCCATGCATAATTTCTCATTGGCTTTAATGACAGCCGTTGTATATGTGCCAATTATATTGTTGATAACACCGCATCACGAGTCTGCGTCCAGGTGAGCGCGATTGAAGTCAATTATCATGTTCTATCGCAAACATTTTCCATTTTGTTCCGGTAATTAATTAAATATTTCACTTTTGCAGATTCCGCTGCATCCAGTATATTGCGTGGATTATGTTACACCCGTTTATTTCGTCGACAATTGTAGTGATGGGCTACACATATCTGAATTTTTCTACTGACCCCATTCCATCCTTGTTTTTTAGAAGTTACCGCGCCAATAAGCAAGCGCTCGTATTTAGTATTGTTGATTCCATGATATACGGTAATTGGTTCTACAACATCGCTACTGCCGTCATGTTACCGATATGGTTGTTATTTTGGAACGTTATGCGCTCCAGCATCGCGATCCCCTCGCGATAAAACGATTGTGTAATTCACGATCGAATTTCTATCGGCTTGAGTTGCTCACGGATAGTATTTGAAGTGTAATTTTTCGCGCTATGATAAGCCAACTAATTTAACTCGTTGATAAGTATTCAAGGAAAATTGTTTTCTGGGCAAGCCTTTTTGACAAAGCAAAGTAGGAGAAGTACATTTCGAAAAAAGTCCTTGAAGGTCGACTTATTTTCTCATAAGGCTACATGTTCGTCAATAATACGTCAGCCAGTAGATATAGTATATCTCGCCGATAACCCTTGTGACATTCTTACTGCGAGTCCGCTCGAATAGTTTAGTACGTGCAGTGAGCGCGTGGAGTGAGCATTGAACGAATGCGTGCGTTTTTAGGTGAAGTATCGATGCATTGAATGGAAGCATAACGATGTGAGTTTTTTCTACAAATAAAATTACGCGTGACGCTGGTATTCTGACACCGATAATGCTACGTATTATTCAATTGTGAATGATCTTGAAAGAATATTGCGTACTGATCGCCGCGTGTTACTTCATCTAATCGTTCCTGATGCTCAAATGTCGCAATAAGTGCCATCCGACGCAATCACGACCTCCTCGAGCTTCACGTGTTTACGTCCGTTCGATAAAAATCATATTAAAAAGCATTTTTTCTTAATATATTTTTTCAAATAATTTTTATTTGTGGATATTCTCTCTGTTCTTTGCTTGCGATATGTAATATATGTAAATCTATGTAAATTTGTTACGTAAAGATTACATGTTACATTCGTAATATTTGTTTTGCTACCTGATGCATTTCAAAAACATGCAAATACCTAATGCTGAAAATATATTTTTTAACAGTGTTATAACTGAGTTTTCGTTTTAGTGCTATTTTTAAATGAAATATTTGCTTATTTTGTTTAAATTGCTGTCAAACAAATATATAAAACAGATAAATTATAAAAAAAATGTTTGTTGTAGTAAAATTTTTTGCAATCAATCAAAATAAAAGTATTACTTTTTAGTAATATTTTTCTTCTAATAAATCTTTTTTTAATTCATTAAAAAGGTATCTTTAATATAGGTTTAATATATTGCTTTACTTAAAAAAATAACATACAAATTGTTTAAAATTCTTAACTGCTTAACATTTCTGCTATTACGTTCCACTCTTTATAAATCATAGATATCTTGAATGCATACAAATCGAAGACAAATAAGTACGATAAAATATTTTATCGCGATTCACGGGTTCAAATGCATCTTACATTTTGACTTTATCATGACACATATGTTTTGAATGAGATAACAACAGAGGAAGTGCAATGTACCGAAAGTTGTAAACAACTTTTTATAGAACTCGTAAGCATTATTTTACATATATACAAGGTATCCCAAAATTTTCCAATCATAATATTACAACAAAAAAGTTCTTGAAAAAATAAGTTATAAAAGTATTTGTCATTTTTCGTTCTAAGAGCAGATTAAAGTTAAACGACTGTCTGTTTATGAGTCGTAACAGTTCAACCATATATAATCTGTAATTGACCAATTTTAAACCATTACATCCTAAGAACTACTGCTCGGAATGGCAAATCAAATACTTTTATAACTTATTTTTTTTAAACTCTTGTTATAATATTTTGAATCGCGAATTCGAGACACCATGTATGTACATATATTCTGTCTAAAATTAGATAACAAATATATCCCATTTTATTATTAGACTTTATGGTTTTTGTTCAATCTTAAGTTAACATTCTATAATTTTATATGATTTGATGTACGTACATACGTTATGTATATATGATGTACATATATTATATATTTAAAAAATATATATATTGTATATATAAATATATATACTTTTATTTTTTAATTGGCTTTTGTATTACGTAATACGCATAAGCAAAAAATTATAAATAGAATTTGAAACGGACAGAAAACTCATTTAAAAACTTTTAATTTTATATATCTTAAATTTTGATATGATTCGTAGATCTTTGTAAGATCTATGAATACGAATTTATGTATATATTTTATACAAATAAGAATTAAGATCCAATGCTTATATAACGTTTTAAAGTATAGAATGTTTTTGGTTTATGACAAACTCAAAATAGTTCTAAACGGTATTATAAATTAAATATATTTAAAAAAATCTTTCTTTTTAAAAGTTATTTAGAAAGGAAAAGATTTGATCTACGAATACGAATTTGTGTATTTTGTACAAATAAGATCCAATGCTTATATACGTTTATAACTTTTTTATAATATATAACATTTTTTGAAGTATAGAATTTTTTTAGTTTATGATAAACTTAAAATAATTCTAAATTAAACATATTAAAAATAAAAATAAAACGATATTATAAATTAAATATATTTAAAAAAAATCTTTCTTTTAAAAGTTATTTAGAAAAGAAAAGATTTTATCACAGACATTGAAAAAATATTGTATTTAATTTTTCGTATTGCATAATGCGACAAATACAAAGAGTTTTATCTTAAATTTTTTAATACCAATCGTAGATTCTCTAAAATAGACTTAAATAAATATTTTTTATCCTTTCCTCAAATTTTATGTTTATAATCTTCTCATATAAGTATTTGTATTTTATCTATTATGTATTATACAAAGTTTCAATATATAATATTTTTTTGAAGTCTTAGATTTTTAGTTTATACAATATATTCAAAATGCTCTAAAAAATATTTTAAATTATACATTCTGTCGAAAGAAAGCTTTAAAGTTTCTTTAAAAATTATCTAGAAAGGAAAAAATTTAATCACATTTAAAAAATATTGTAATGGGGATATATGTAATCGAGATACTTACAATATTCGCGCACACAAGTTTAACAAAATTTAACGTTTGATACAAATCATAAAGCAGTAAAGACTGCATGCTTTTAAAAATATCTTTATTCGTTCAAGAGTTAATAATTTAACAGACTTAATATATAATATTTATAACACAAACTTTTTCAAATGTTTTCTTGAAATTATATTTCTTTCCCAAAAGATTTACAAATTAACAAAAGATATATTTTTTGTTTATTACTTTAATTATCTTGAAATTAAATAGAAAATGCGCGACTGTAGAACAAAATCTTCAGGAAAATTCGTAAAAATATTTAATTCTAAAAAAAATATTTAAATAAGAGTTTATCAAAATGAGTTTATCAAAAATTCATAATCATAAAAATTGTATGTTGTTTAACTATATTATATCTAACTATTGAAAAGATTTTTTCAATAGTTAAGAAGTAACTTTTCAAGACGTGGAAACTTACGAAGTCATTTAGTATTTATTTTAAATTGTTCACAAATTAGAGCGCTTTAAAACACTATAATTTCGGAATTTACACAAACAAATTAAAAAATTCAGTACTTTGAAAAGCAGTATGATTATATTGTATTAAAATATTATATTAATATATCTCAATCTTATACATATATACAAGTACAAAAGAAAATAAAACAAAAATTACCCACTTATTTATTATTTTACGAGTTTGTAGAAAAATTTCTATATATATTTTCTTTTTTGCGTTTCAATACATGTAGTTTTAAAAATTTTTATTTATAAATAAGATTAATTTGTATATGTTACGATTTTTTATTTAATTGGTCATCCATTGGTGATCATTATACTTGTGGGACCAAATTCGTTTGTTCACATAAATCAAATGTTTGCTCCGAATGTGAGATTTTGAACCTAACTTAGTGCAATCTCGGTTTAAAATAAATCATTTTTTTCTGTTGGAGAGTTATCTCAGCCCTTGATAAAGATATGACTCGGTCATGTCTCAATCCTCAACATGTCTGGGCTGTATTTATTACTTTTATCTATGAAATTTGAAATTCCGAGCACGTTTCGAAAGCGAATTTTATTGTATGATATACGTGACAGTATATGAATTATTGTTCTTATGGCTCTGTCGCGAGTCTAGCCTCAACATGCCTATAGGCAATGCTTATCTGTGGATTTCTTAAAGATAAAATTCTTAAAGATAAAATTCTTTAAAGATAAAATTCTTCCCATTACGCATTCGCGTAATGGGAAATTGGATTTTTCCGTCGCGGACAAGATGTATTCGAAAAAAAAACAGCTTTATCTGCTTTCGAAATCTTTTCGTTAGAAAGATTTCTCACGTTCGGTCGCATAATATTTACTTGAAATAAATTTTTCCAAGGAAATTAACAACGGTCAATTTCGTTGAGTCGATATATCTTTGTCAATTATTTTATCTTATCCTAAGATCTTATGCAAACGCACGTTTGCAAATGGAAAAATCGTATAGTCCACCGGACGTAACATATAATATAATTTTTTTTCATTTTTGATGTATTAATTATTTGATACAATTGCGTGTTATCCCTTTATAAAAATGCAAAAAAATTATTGCTAGATAAAAACAAAACAATTATTATTTATTAATATATTATAAAATATGCTATAAATTTGCAATAACAGCTTAAATTACGCGAATTATACATTAAATTAAAAAACAAAAAAATGTTATAAACGAATATTAAAAATTCAATGTTTTTTAAATTACATTTTTTTATTATGTATTTTATTATGTGTATTTATTTAAATTATCAATAAAATATTAAAAATATAACATTTATATATTATTTTAGATATGTAATATTTTATATAAAATATATAAAATATGTATATATTTTTTGTTAATAATATATATACATATGTATGTACATATAATTTAAATATTTTTATATTGTACTTTTATCATGTTTACATTTTATTGACAATTCTAATGATAATTAATCAAACAAACTCTACATTTGAATTATGATTAAAGTGTCATATACTAAAATAAATTCGAAGTTGTTTTAGACTTGTTATTCTGACAGAATACGTCTTGCTACTATTATTGTGCTGAGTAACATTACATATATATATGTATACTGAGCTCACAGTAGCTCTTTGATAGTCATCAGCTTAATGAGCTATAATCCGGCTTTAACGTGGTGGAAGCTGCTATAAGTAACGGAGCTGTGTCGCTGTCTATCATAAACCCGAAATAGTCTTCGCGTAAATAACGTAGTTTATAAATGTGATAACCAATTGAGAAAAGAAAAAAATCATTATCTAAGTAGAGACACGTGTATCACGTACCTGTGTTTAATTGCTATCAAGTATGGTATTTGTGATTACATTGTTTACTCTTGCAAGCTGAAAAGAATAATGACTTTTATTGGCTTGTCTTGATAGCGTTGCGTAGTACGAAGATTACATCGTGATTGCAGTCTGACGAAGCAAAATTGTCGGATTCCAAGCAGAACAACAGATCACGATAATGTCAAAATGACATTAAAATGAATCAGGACTGACCGAAAAGTGACTTTTATGGCCATTTACATAATCTATACAATAATCTCATAAATATCTACCAATGTAGATTAACTTTAATCTTCGTTTAATTTATTTTGTATTTTTTTCTAGTTCTAAGAATTAAAAAAACATAAAAAGTAAATAAAACCATTCTACAATGTAGATTAATTAATCTACATTAGTAGAAATGGACATTAATAATCTTTTAGAGTTATTTTGACGCCATTTTGATGTTATATGTTATTACTGTGTTCTGCTTGGAATATTGCTCAAACTGTTACCGATATTTTATCATAAAATAACATCTTATGTAGCAATATATTTATACAACAGATACCTATTCTAGATATTGAGACAAGCATTACAATAGTATCAAATTTCAAAATGGAAAAGAACTCTACCGAAAAACTGCCTATGTGTAATGGGAACATACGTCATAAAGAATTTCATGAAGATGGTTCGAACAACTGTGAATTACAAGAAACATCAGTATCAAATACTGTTGTCTTTTATGTGAATGGAAAAGAGGTACGATGACAGATTTATATTTTTATTCTAATTAATATACTGTAATAT
The DNA here is from genome assembly GCF_000956235.1 of Wasmannia auropunctata. Lineage (NCBI taxonomy): Eukaryota > Metazoa > Arthropoda > Insecta > Hymenoptera > Formicidae > Wasmannia > Wasmannia auropunctata. The sequence continues at coordinate 21,177 of NW_012028354.1, forward strand.
ATTATATATATTTCAAAGCTTAGCTACTCTGATGATAATTTTTCTTAAAATTCATTATATAATTTTTCAGAATTATTTTACAATTTTATAAAACTATTACTTTGAACTACTATTTTTGAAAATTTATACAATCTTATAGCTCAAAAATTAAAAATTTCTCAATTTTTTTATACAAATAGGAACATTTTCCAGAAATGCTGACAAAGTTTACATTTTGACTACAATTCTGTATATATATATAGGTATTATTCTATCATTTCTACAAAAAAATTAAAAATATTTTTCAAAAATTTTTAGAAATTTAAAATATGAAATATTTTTTAAAATATTATGAACAGGGATCGGTAAAATAACTGATACAATTCTTATTTAAAATAACAAATATAAAATAGATTCCAGAAACTTATTTAAAATAAAATATCGCAGGGGCCAATAAAAAACTGATACAACTTATTTAAAATGTGAAAAATATAAAATAGGTTCCAAAAACATATTTAAAATATTAAACATAAAATAGGTCAGAAGAATCTATTTAAAAATACTAAATAACTCTTTCATTATTTTTATTATTTAAAATACATATTTTAAATAATGTTATTTTAAATACGACCAGCTTTGATTATGAGATATGTAAATTTTTTTATGAAGATACATATATATATATATACATA
>NW_012028354.1:30119-35199 GCF_000956235.1 Wasmannia auropunctata
TTCCTGAGGACACGATGAGGCGCTCATTTGTTATACCACAGGACGTCCTCAGGACGTCCCTGGATGAAAATAGGACATCCTGAAAACGTCCTCAAATCCCGTCCTGGACGCCCTGGGGACGTCCTTAGGACGTCCTTGTGCTGTTTGGGTCAAAATTATTAGATCTCAATAACGGCTGATTCAATCAAGTTCTAGGTAGATTCAATTGATAGCTTGGATTTTAATCATATAATAAAACTATTTTTATTTTTTTCTCTATGTGTTCTATGAGCTGCAGAGATATTACAACGCAAAGTCCGAATTTTAGAAATTTTGTTTAAGGTCGGTATTCACAGTAGGTTTCTTATATTTAAAATTTGTTTTTGAGCGACTACTTACGATATTGCTCATGCTTAAGACGATCTTAAAATAAGAACAGAATACCGGTTTAAGAAATGGCATCGTCGTTGTTTATGCATCGACCATTTGCATATTTCGAGAGTGCAATATAAAAAATGCGAGACACGGAGTTGACAGTATAGATTAGGATTATTATTCAGGTAGACGTTATATATTTAACATAAATAATTGAAATATATTTATTTTGAAGCCTTAATCTTCAAATGGTATATACTTCTTTCGAGCACCCACTATAATGGAATAATGGTACGAATTTGGATTTGATATCTTAAATTATACATCTGTCCTGAGAAAAAATACAAAAGAAGTTTTCATTAAATTACACGTATCTTATACGTAAATCTAAGTTTATAATTTTTATTTACAAATACAAATCAATATATGATGAACTATTATAATACGAATAAATGTAAAGCAATATATATGTATTATGTATAATAATATGTAATTACACTTCGTAATACTTGTACAATTAATATGTATAACTCCTTATACATACATCTCAATAACAGTCATGCTAATCAAGTTCTGAGTAGGTTGAATTGATTATAGCTTGACAATGAGATTGATACATAATAAGTGTTTTTATTTTTTATAATAACTCAAACATGAATAACAGCGACGGTTTTTGTAAATTTCCAGATTCGGACTTTGCGTTACGCAATATTTTTGCTCGTAGAGTTTTTAGAGAAAATATAAAAATTTTTATTATACATATAATTCAAATCCAATTCGCATATTTTATTTAGCAGCAAGTGCTTTTATTACTTTAAAAAATTTGTTATTTAAATTAATGTTTTTTTATTTGTTATTTTGTACCGATACTTTTTAATTTGTGAGTGCTAAGATGAGGTAACGCAATTTTTATAAAATTATGACGTCAATTCACTGTCCGACACGGATTTTGGCACTTAAACAATGAAAACTGATTTCGATAGATTTCTTCTCGTAGAATCTGAATTCGATAATAAAGTATAGTAAATTGGGTTTAGTATAAAAAAAAACGGTGTCAAAAGCATAAAAAAATGTATTTCTTATTATTTTTTTTACTACTTGTAGGAAAATAACGCGAACCAATAGAATCTTCTAAAAGGAATGAAATGAAATCTCACCCTTTTAAGCTAAAAAACAAAAAGTTTGATGTCATGACCTTGATCTTTTAATTTGGTACAATTTTTTGTTCAAAGAGCTATACTTGACATCTTTTTTCTTATTATTTGTTTTAAAAAAAGATAATTTTGTAATTTATATTATTACAGGAGTTGAAATGAAATTTAAAAATTTAATATACCCGATAATTATACAACCAACGCAAATAAAAGAAATGCGTGAAGTTATTGAAACACCAGAGGCATTGAGAATGGGTGCGAGCATGACTTTGATTGAGCTTGAGGAAACATTAAAGCATTATATTAAAATAAAATCTGGTAATGTATATCTGGATTATATTTGTTACATCATAATTACAGGTTCTAATACATAAACAATTAAAACCGTAATTGTTATGAAGTGATTATTATTATAATTAGTTTTATATGTATATGTCATTATTATTCAATGATATCTTACTTACAATTAGCATGAAAACTCTATAAAATAATATTTCTATAATAAAATAATATTTTCTTATAGAAAAATCTATAAAATATTTAGATATAATATATAATTATGTTTTCCCGATAGAATGTAATACAAGGATTTTCAAGGAAATAATAAATATGTTACATTGGTTTGCTGGAAAGCAAATAAGAAATGTTGCTGTATGTATAAGTGTCTTTCTGATCATATATATTACAATTGTTATTTATAATTTGAATAATAAATCTTTTTTAATTAATTAGGCCGTAGGTGGTAATATAATGACTGGAAGCCCAATATCAGATTTAAATCCGATCTTTATGGCTGCAGGTATTAAATTAAATTTATGCAGTTTGAAATATGGAAGTCGAACCATACCAATGGATCATACCTTTTTCGTCGGATACCGACGTAACGTTGTTTTGCCTGAAGAAATATTAGTTTCTATTGACATTCCCTTTACAAAAGAGGTGAAAATTATTAATATTTATTAAAATTATTAATAAACAACTTTTTATAATAAAGATTGTTTTCTCATATTTATTTTATATTTTTGCAGAATCAACATTTTATTGCCTATAAACAAGCAAAAAGACGAGATGATGATATCGCCATAGTCAACATGGCCTTAAACGTATATTTTATTCCTGATACAAATATAATTCAAGAAGCACATATTGCATTTGGTGGCATGGCGCCTACTACTATCTTAGCAAGACAAACTTGTCAGAAAATAATTGGAAGGTAATATTATTAATATCATCAAATTGTTATGCAAGTTAAGTTTCATAACCAATTAATGTATTAGGCTCAAATAAAGTAATACAGATAAAGTAATACTAACATTTCAGAAACTACTGAATAAACATACATGATTTATACGGCGATTTTCTTATAAATGAGTCTTATATGTACATTATAATTGAATTTTGAAAATTCTTCCAAATAAGGGTAGGAGAAGAGTAAAAAACTTTGCAAAAAATAATACATTATTTTATTGTAAAATACGAGCCGGAATACAATTTTACTATAATACCTATATATTGGACTCTACATTAAAAATCAAACAAGTTTTACTTGAAATATTTTTTCTAAAATCAAAGTATCAAAAGTTATGAGTCATGAAATGTAGAGATCTGTTGTATGGTATTGATTTATAAATTAAAAAACATTGTATACAATATATATACAGGGTGAGGCACTTAAAACTGACCACCTGAATCATTTCTGAATGGTTTGAGATATTGGATTGAAATTTATAGGGTTACAATGGCATTATGAAATCTATTATTTAACCTTAAAAACTTCAACCCTCCAGGGAAGAACCCTCCCTCGCAAGGAAGATAAGATGTTGCGCATCTTCCTGAGTGAATGGAAGTGTATGTGGAACAGCGTGTGTATGTGTATGCGCGAAGCTTTATTTTCCTCACCGTGAACCTCGCTAACGCTAAATAACACCAATGTTCAAATGAGCATAATTCTGCGAAAAAAAATCGTAGATTATACCTTAACAGCTTCGCGTTTTTCTCGTCTCAAAAAGCTCTTTCAAACGAGCCCTCACTCGACTCCACATGCCATTTAAGATTTCAACCTCCCTTCCCCTCCGACCCCTATGGAGGGTCGAAGTAAATGTTTTTAAGATTAAATAGATTTCATGATGCCATTGTAACCCTATAAATTTCAATCCAATATCTCGAACCATTCAGAAATTATTCAGGTGGCCTATCTTAAGTGCCTCACCCTGTATACAAATCTTTTCTAAAATTATTAAATATTTAAAAAGATATTATTCATTATTATCCATTTTTACCCATTTTATCCATTATCCATTATTCATTATTATCCATTATTTATTTTAAATGTTTATTCAATCTAAATATAAAATTTTGTATATTTAATCATGAATTGCGTTATAGATACACAAACAGTTTGTATTCTTTGCTTGATGTTTTCTTTAGTTTGTTGGAAATGTGGAAAATATTTCATATTTTCCACAACATACTCTCATAAAAAAATCTAAGCATGCAGTAAGATTAAATAAATACGGAAGCCATTGAACATATCTAGCACGTCCAATTCATCTTTTATTAAATTGGATATCTAAGAATGCATGATGTGCATCTTCCTTGGGAGAACTCCTACAATTCAATTGTAACACATTTGTAATAAGAAAATTGTCGTATAAATCATGTACTTTATTCAAATAATTCAAAAATATTAGTTTATAATATTTTTTTAAATCATCCTATGTATTAAATTAGGATTAATAACACTGTGTTACAGCAAAATTCTCTCTGAAGTGCGACCATACAATTCCCGAAGATTTTTTTGTGCTACAAAGCCGTTTGAAGTATTCGCCTAGCACGTGAAGATTTTGAGTAAATTGGAATAAATGGCATTTTTGGCCACTTTTAACATTTACTTGCGGCAAACTAAAAACTGGTTTCTAAATGAATCCAACGGCATCTGAAAGTATCATTCAAGAGCTTTCAAATAAACTTTGATTCACGATCATACGATTTTTTTTCATTAAGTTATGGCTGTTTGAATTTTATACTTTTAGACTTTTTATACACTGTGTTATAAAAAACAAACTTTTTCTTTCTCCGAAGAACTTCGATTACTTTCATTTCAATTTATTTAAAATCCTGACGTGCTAGGAATTCTGCCAACGGTATCGTGTTCAGCATGAAAAAATCTTCGGGAAACGTAGGTATATAGTCGCACTTCGAAGAAAGAAAAAAGTTTGTTTTTTATAACACAGTGTATAAAAAGTCTAAGAGTATAAAATTCAAACATAACTTGATGAAAAAAAGTCGTACAGTCGTGAATCGAAGTTCATTTGAAAGCTCTTGAATGATACTTTCAAATGCCATTGGATTCATTTAGAAAGTTTTCGGTTTGCGGCCGCAAGAAAATGTTAAAAGTAGCAAAAAAATGCCATTTTTGACTTTATAACTTTTATTCCAATTTACTCAAAATCCTGACGTGCTAGGCGAATTCTTCAAATGGCATTGTGTGCAGCGCGAAAAAATCTTCGGAAAATGTATGATCGCACTTCGGAGAGAGAAAAAAGTATTTTTTTTGTAACACAGTATAATAA